>NC_140347.1:13512132-13538132 GCF_963514085.1 Chelon labrosus | reverse complement strand
CACGCCAAAGGACTGCATGACCCTAGAGCTGCGGAGACAGACACACCTGTTAGCTGTCATTTTAGGACAACAGATGAAGCCAGGTTGTCCTCCTCCTCCTCCTCACTCTACCTACATCAGAGCGTCACTAACCCTTTAACCCCCGAGTCTCCCATACCTCCACAATTTGTCTGTTTTCATCACCACCCACAACTTCATCTGTGCGGCCGCTACACTTGAACAGCAAACTGAGCCAAACAACAACAACAGCCTGAGCGCAGGAGAGACCCCCCAGGACACGATCACAATCAGGCCGCACTGGCCAGCGTACGACCCCGGGGGCCTGCCTCTCCAACTGGGTTGAAATAACAAACCCAGCCTCTTTGCTGACCCTCCTGTCATGGATCTCTAAATATCTCTGAGCCGCGATAAGCATTTGAGCTCCAGCGTCATATAGAAGATGAGGAGGAGGGAGGAGGAGGAGGAGGAGGAAGAGGAGGGGAGTTTTGTGTCTGGCACACAGACACCCTAAACATGGTTTTAATTAGGAAGACACTTAAACCAGACTTTGTTTTTTATGGCTCGAGGCCTCAAATTACTTCTAGATTATTGCTTTATTAATGTCTATATGTTTGATCCAAGGTTTGGCACAGAAACAACATTCAGGGTCACTAAAACAAGACGTGATCTTTGGCTAAACATGGAGCCATCTCTTCCATCTCTACCAGCAAGAGGTAAACTAAATTACCTCCAAACTCCACAGGTAAAAGTTTATCGATACATAATGAAATACAGTTTGGAGTTAAAGGGGAACTACTGTTTTTTACAACCTGGACCTTATTTCTGGCATAAAATACGGTCGTTTACTCACCCATACAACTTTTGTGTAATTTGTATTCCTTCGGGAGATATTTAGATCTGCGTATATCCATGTAGTGGGAGTGACTGGGGCACCGAAACGCAGCCTCTAAATAACGCATTATCTGCGGCGAAACTTGTTCAATTCACTAATTTTGTTGTTGTACGCTAGTGCTATTCCCTGTTGAGTCTGGAGTTAGCTGTTAACTCTGGACTCAACAGGGAATAGCGGCAGATGATGCGTTATTTAGAGGCTGCGTTTCGGTGCCCCAGTCACTCCCACTACATGGATATACGCAGATCTAAATATGTCCCGAAGGAATACGAATTACACAAAAGTTATATGGGTGAGTAAACGACCGTATTTTATGATAGGAAATAGTCTGGAGTTAGCTGTTATCATCATCCGGGGTCTGGAGGTCAATCTACAGACCCTGTCTTCTGACCTGGATGATGTTGTCTCTGAGTGGCGCGCGCACCCGCAGCGGTCAGCTTGTTTACCTGTAATTTGCTTCTGCTATGGTTCGTCAACAACCTCAGAATTGGAAAAATATTCAGTCATGTTGCAAAAAAACTAGCAGTAATTAACGAGTTTCGCGCCAGATAATGTTAATGTTAGATAATGTCTATTTAGAGGCTGCGTTTCGGTGCCCCAGTCACTCCCACTATATGGATATACGCAGGTCTAAATATCTCCCGAAGGAATACAAATTACACAAAAGTTATATGGGTGAGTAAACGATCGTATTTTATGCCAGAAATAAGGTCCAGGTTGTAAAAAACAGTAGTTCCCCTTTAATATTTTACTGTGATGACTAAAATATATGTTTTTGCTGTATTTAAACAAATCAAATAAGTAACAAACTTGAAGTCTGTGTTAAAGAATGTTGGATTAAAATAGCTTTAATCCAAATGTTTTTGAATTAAATTAATAATTGCATAGAGAAAACACATGTCATAGAAAGACATACAACATATACAATAATCTGTTTATTAAAATACAAAGATCATGGGAAGCATAAACAATGTCCACCTGAATGGAGTGGACCTGCAAACCGTTTTATGGTAACTGATATAAATAAAATAATATAAATAAATACTGGATTAATACATTTTCTTTGGCGCTCTGAGGCGGCGGAATAAGCAGAAAACACAACGTTATCACCTACAGAAGTGTTACTGAATCCAGGAAATACCAAACAAGGTGTTTTTTTTGTCTGCACCACCTCCTTAGAAGTGATAAGTCTGAAGAAGCAGAGCATCTTTAACAATCTACAGCAAGTCCAACCTCATCAAGTATCCTATGATCTGAGACAGAGAGTCTTTACAGACATGTTAGTTTTATTAGACTCTAAATTGAGTGAGCCACTGAGTTTGTCTAAAGTGATTATATTGGCGTTTAAAGCCCAGTCCACGTCGAAAGCGATTTGGTTTTGTTGTCCATCATTTGGTAGCCGTGAGTTGGTTGCTAATATATACTCCAGGTAAATAAATAAATAAATAGAAAAAAAAAACATAGCCACTCCATCAAGCTAGCTATCGGCACAGTGACCTAACTTGGTACCTGCCCAATTTTTCGCCACATCGCTGCCAGAAAAGGCCAGAAAATCCAAAACACTGAGCTAAAAGAAACTAAAATGCACCTGTGAAGACGGAGTAGAAGTGTATGTGGATTTGTAATCGTGAATAAACCTCTTTCCCATGACGGGCCCATATAAAATCATGTTGATCCAGGAGGCATGCGATTAGCTTTAAAGCTAATCGCATGCCTTCACCCATATGTCCGACTTGAGGAAACCTTAGTCATGTCTTCTTTAAAACAAGCCTTTCTCACATGTCGCCGGGTAAAAAGAGACATGTGAGAGGAATCAGCTTTGAAAAGCCACTTGTTTTCCTGCAAGAATACAAACCAGTGTTGTTCTCCTCCGCTCATTGCTTTCATTCACCCAGGATATATTTCAGCCCACATGTCAATAAAGCAGAGGGCAGTTGTTTTCGGTTTAAAACAACACTTCCATTCGCCTCAAATGAGTGAGCAGTGACCAGCTGATTCCCTGTGCTGTATGTTTCTAATTATCCTGAAACAGCAGTGGGGGTCATAAGACACCACTTAAGAGTCCAAATACAACAGTATATACAGTATGTGGTTGGAGGCGAAAACAGCTGGGTATCTCCCAGCTTTAATTTGTGACATCACTATACTGCTTTACCTGAACAACACGAGACCTATACAAATAAGGATATAACCTGATTTAAGCAGTTTGGCAAATGTCAGATTCCCTTACAGCAAATTAAAAATTTAATAACAGACATATAATCATCATGGGTTTGGCTGTTGTACTGAAAAATGTTCTTTCTCATGCTTTGATGTCTTTACTTGCCATTTAAATAAGCAGTACGTCGCCATCAGTGTACACCGATCAGCCACAATATTAAAACCACTGAAGTGACCATCTTGTGACAATTCAATGTTCTGCTGGGAAACTTTTGGACCTGGCATTCATTCATGTGGATGTTACTTAGACATGTAGCACCCACCTAGACCAGACCAGACACCCCCACCCCATAGCAATGACACTCCTTGATGCCTGACACAGACACACAAACAAAAACGCTTTAGGAACAAAAAACATGCAGAACAGCACAAGGTGTTGACCTGGCCTCCAAATTCACTAGATCCCAAACTGATCAAACATCTGTGGGATGATCCACACAGGCCCCTCCCGTCAAAGTCCCTCCACTAACAACATCCTGTTGCCAGACACCACAGGACACCCTCATAAGGCCCATGTCCATTCTCTGATGAGTCACAACTGTTTTGGAGGAACTAGGGAGACCTAGTATGTCTCTCTTTTCCTCCATGAAGGGGATGTAGTTAACTAGCATATATAAATATAAAGTATAAGTAGCTTTCTGGTGCATTTAAGTACCTTTTCAATGTTGTAATTAGATGGGTATCGTGATATATGAGTGGTGAGTTAATACAGTAAAGACTAGAGTGGCTGCACTGCCTAAAAAGCAGCTGCCCCAAAGACATGAGTCACTGTTTGTCCTTGAAATGCTCCCACTCCCACCACCAGAACTAGAGACACACTCTTACACAAAACACACACACACACACACACCACATCTCCCTCCTGCGCTCTGTGAAGCGGTTAGTGCTGCATCAGGACCAGAGCTGATGAAAAATGGATGTGCAAAAAAAGAGCAACAGAGAGGGAGAGGCAGCGGGAGAGGTGAACAAGTGCAAAAAAAGAGAGAGGGTGGGGGGGGATGAGGAAGACTATGAATAGCATGGGTTTGCTTCTGAGCACTAAATCAAATACCTGAAAACCCTGAGGTAAAGAATAAGGCCCATTCGTTGACGACTAAGACTAGAAAAACTAAAGAAAATTCTTAAATCACCTCCAGTTTTACATTTTCCTGTGACGCGTCCTCGCAAAACAGCCAGAAAATCTAATATCTCACTTATGGATTACGTCCTACAAGATCATCCTGTAATAAATAAGTCTTGATTTTAACAGAATACACTAGAAAGCAACGCACGCTTCAGTCAGAGGTTAGCGGTTACGCAGCTGGACCTGTTCCTGTCTGTGTAATTTCATTATAACCTGTCATTCAGTCAACAGGACAGACGCCGTACATAGAGGTTACTCCCACACCCTCTGTCGAGAGGGCCATTTTGTTTCAGCAGATGCACGGACGCCAAAAACAAAATGGAGCAACCTTGTGTATTTCTACGCTCGGTTTGCGCAGAGCACAGAGCCGGAGCTGACAGGTGAGAGATAAAAGGACGAATCGTGGAGCTGAGAGAGATGAAAATACACAAGAGACATGTCCGATGAGTAAACTCCCCGAATAAACCAACTAGGAAACAACAGGATAATTATACTTTAATCTGATTGCAGGGCATGATCTCAGTCTAATTATAGACGCGGTCATGTATGCTTGTTTATTCGAAATTCTGTAATGTGGAAAAAGTGATGATTTGTTTGTATTTTGATTCTTCGGTCCGTCGACTCTTTGAATTCGCAGGAGGAAACAAAAACTCTGATGAAACAACGGTGACAACGCTCCTAAGAGAAGAAGACGGTGATGTGGAAGAGCTGCACGATCGTAATGATTGATGGGGGAAGGTCACCTGTAACAGCCCCAGTGGGACAGTTACAAGACAAGCCTGGCAGCTCGGTACGTCTGGGATATTCAATAACAGATCATCACCGCAAGACAACGCTTCTCAGTGAGGAAACCCCATCCTAACACCTCAACAGCAGCCCTGCTGACAAGGACGAATACGTACTCTTACTATACTCCTTATAACGTGGAAACGAACATGTCAGTACTTTCCTTTTTCCTCTATCTCCTCAGCATCTCTTTATTTACATCTCTGCATCCTTTTAACATTACGCTAAGGGTCTGTGATTTTAAGTCAGGCTGTCATTTTGAGTGAATTTGCAATTATCATCAACATAAAGTGGAGACACATGACGGAGTTAGAAAAATAAAGGTTTATTTATTTAAAAAGACGACAGGTCAGCTGAAAAGTGATCCTGCTAGGCTTCTTCACCAAGGCCCTTCATTCGGTCTTCTCAGGTGTGGCTGGTTAAGGTGATTAAGCACAAGCCAAAGACACTTGCCCAGCCAGTGGAGGAGCAGAGGGGCGTAACACCCCCACCCTCAAAAGGGATCCTCCAGGAGGCCTGAAAATGAACAAAACCCCTCTGCGATCATGCCCCGTCTTCCAAGATGTGCAAAAATTGATGCCTTTACACGTGACACAACACTGACACCAGATACAAAACAAGTTATCGCAACACAGTGAACTGTCCTCACCACAGCCTAATGGTCACACACACACACAAATTACAAAGTCAATGAAGCCAAGTGACCTACCGACAAACTGGAAAGCCACACCCACAACAAATGTGGTGCCACACCACACAAAGTTACTGCCTTCACCCAGCTAGTAACATCACAACGGTAGCCACCAAAAAGGTCACACAAAAAGGTGTGTTAAGGTGATTAAGCACAAGCCAAAGACACTTGCACCAGTGCCAGTGGAGAAGCAAATGGGCGTAACACATCGCACATCACAGTTTTGGCTTGAAATCTCTAAAGGAACCAAAATATGTATTAAAATCTTCCAACCCCCCAAAAGAACCTTGTTGGTTATCTGTATCTACCTTCTGAAAACCTACTGCCAATCAATATCTGACCCTTTATGGTGTGCCACTGGCATAGCAATATTTGATTAAAGGCAACAAACAAATGCAGGCCTCACATCTCCTGTGTCTGGACCAAAGAGAGGTGCACTTGAACACACATCTGCCAGGGATACAGCAGATGACTAGCTGATGCAAACTGTACGTTCTGTGTCTGCGTGAAAGGAGATAACACCCCCAAAGCAGCAGGTGGCAGTAGTCATAGTAGTAGAAACTAAAAGAGCTGCCATTAGGTGGTTAGCACTGATGTCTCACAGCGAGAAGGTCCCGGGTTCGAATCCATTGGCCAACTGGGCCTTTCTGTGTGGAGTTTGCATGTTCTCCCTGTGTCTGAGTGGGTTCTCTCCGGGTACTCCTGCTTCCTCCCACCGTCCAAAGACATGCTCATTAGGTTGATTGGTGATTCTAAAGTGGCCGTAGGTGTACATGTGAGTGTGAATGGTCGTCTGTCTCTCTGTGTTAGCCCTGAGATAGACTGGAGACCTGTCCAGGGTGTATCCCCGCCTCTTGCCCGATGACAGCTGGGATAGGCTCCAGCAGACCCCCGCGACCCTTAACAGGAACAAGCGGTTACAGAAAATGAATGAATGAAGGAATGTTATCATGAAAATATTTGCGGTTTTGAATTTTTAGACGAGATGAAGAAGTAAAACGAAAAAGCCCTTCGGTGTGTCCTTTGAACAAGTTTGATGTTTTGCTGACCTATCCACCCACCCCCTCCTCCTCCTGACTTCCTCCTTATTACTACACACATACACAATTGTCGATGCTTAATGAGATTGAAGATGAAACAAACGCAATGTAAACAATTGCATAGATGATTAGGTTGAGGAAAACGAGCTGGGAACAGACAACGTAAGAAAAAACAAAAAACAAGCAGAGTAGAAAAAGGAAGCGTCATGATGTAACATGTTGATGATGTTGATGCCATGTTGGTATTTGCTATTGTCCTGTGGTTTCATTATTAGAGCAAACTAATAGAGAGCGAAGGCCGAAGAGGAGGAGGAGGAGGAGGAGGAGGAGGAGGAAGGGGGGACGGACAAATGAGGTCTGGATTTTCACATCCCCCCCAAAAAACACACACGTCTGTTTCTACTGTAATGGAGCTGGCAGTGAATCTGAGAGATGGGAGATAGGATAGGCTGGCTGAGGGACAGACTAATTATCAGAAAGCCACTTCCTGTTTCTCCGAAAACAAGAAAGAAAGAAAAAACACTTGACTGAAAATTAGATTTTCCTCTTTAGACACAAAAATACAATGGAAAGATCATTCTGACGAATCAGTTTGATGTTCAAGAACAATTCTGCGAATTTTGTGACAAACTTTAGATAAGATAAGAAACTCATACATGTGAGTGTGCAACATTACAAGCAGATTTAACAACATGAACGGATATTTGAGCAGGTATTTTCTGTTTTAACACGTACGTTATCTCACAAATTCCACCTTAAAACATGAATAAATGTTTTAAACGAGAAGGAATGTCTCCGGTTTAAATTATATCAAGGCTTTAAATAATGAATAATCAAGGGCTTGGCTGCTTATGGCGACAGGTAGCAGCCCTCCGAGGTTGACAGCTTTCTTCCTAGGTGTCCTGATCCACCTCTTTGTCCATTTTGACAGAGCAGGAGTTAGCTACTTGTCAATATGGCAGCGGCCATGAGACGCTCACTTTGAGCTTCAAAACTGCTCTCTAGTTTGCTTTACTTAATAGTCAGTGATGTAAAGAAGTTAATAGGCATAAAACATAATAAGATATTACATTTGCATGTTTTTTTTCTTGGTTAATATGCAGAAAAGGCAAATGAAAACCACTTTTTGAGTGAAAGTCGCTTTTGGATTGAAAAAAACATCCCTATTTTCTCCTGTGACTGTAAATACAGTAAGTCCCATAACTCCACTTTCACTACTCACACTAACAAACACTCTATGCCGCAGAGTTTCCTCTTCTTCTTCTTCTTTTTTTATTTTAACCTGAGCCCACTTTCACTCCACCTCTGTCGCCAGCGTCCTTTTAAAATCAGGCAGGACGGACGACGGAGGAAACAATCGGCTGATTCATCTGCCTTTGTGTCAAGCTGGAGGGCCTCTCTATAACTCTCTCTTTCTCTCCCTAGCTTTACACTAGTCCCCTCTTCCCCCTTGCCCACCCAAAACATTGCACCACCCCTTCTCCTGACGGTGCACACAGGAGCCCCATCCCGGCCCATCCTCAATGGATCTTCTGTCCGACCCTTCCTGCCTCCCCCCTCCTCTCTCTCTCTCTCTCTCCCTCTCTCCTTCTGCTAAACAGGATAATCAGAGCCGTCTGATCTGCCGCAGCTCATTATACAGGAACGCACGAGCCTTAATCAACACACATTACATTACATAACATGAGGCTGGATCATTGGAGTCACCTGCCGCCGCTATTGTGATGGGCGGGGGACCCGACATGTGATTCAGGTCTCATGTCCGAGTGGCTATTTGTGGTGTGTTTGCTATTGTTCGCCTGCGAGCCAGTGTGGGCAAAGGCTCTGAGGATTTAGTGTCACAACACTAACCGTACCTACAGAAAGCTGCAATTTAACTGAGGTGCGATGAAAAGGAAAAAGGATTCGTCCACTCTGGCTGTTATTATATTACATATGTTGATTATTTTCTGCAAACGTTGCACCAGTAAGATTGCAATCAACAAGTTAACAGCAGCAGGAAACACGTTTTTGCTGATTGTCGGTCTGGAAGCGTGCAACCTAATCAGGAAGTAGCACTTCTCATGCTTTTTTATTTTATTTTTTTATCTTTATAGTGTTTAACACCATGGTAAACATGCAATATGCACATTTCCTGCTACATCTGAACAGGCTCCCAGTCGTGCAGGTCATCCAGTATGCACAAGGACTGTCTACCTGCATGCAACCAAAGCCCAGCCAAACGTGACAGATCAATAACACTCGAACTACTAATGGACCACAAACGGAAACAAGGAAGCTTCCGGTACCAAACTATTAAATTAAAGGCTTATCTTATCCTTTACCTTCAAGATGATCAAGCAAGTCCAACAGCCTTCGTTTCAGCATTTCACTTGAAACACAATCAAACTCAAATTGCCAATATCAAAATAAACAAATGGCGATTAACAGACAGAGAGTGTTTGGTCAACTGTACCTGCAGTCTGTTGTACCTGCTCTTCAAACTATTTTGTCTGCACATTGACCACATTGGCCACTCTACACCGTAGCTTCATCAGCTTAAATGAAATATAAACACCATAAACACTTAAAGCCGGTGTTTGCGCCATAATGAATCCTTGTTATTTCATTATTTTACATTATACACTCAGAGCCTGCTACACACCTCTGCCTCCATACAGTATCTTAAATGTTTTAGGGGTTAAACATACAAGTTATCCTGTACCATTTTTAGATGACACGCCATGTTCGGTCATCCGCTTTAAAGAAATGCTGTCACAGCCACGACTTCTTTGACACCGCGTGTTTGAAGGCGACTCTGACCAACAAGAATTAGTTTGAAACACCATGTTGAGCGTGTGCAAACCTACACTTACTCATAACACCCGTCCTTGCACAGAGATTTAGTAGATTTAGCATTAACACAGGATATTGCACGGTTTATCTTCTTGTTTTGATTTTGTGCATTAAGGTCACATGGAAAACAGCAGCTAGCTAGCAGGTAGCTAGCAGCGCAGACAGCGAAATGTCTCGAAAAGCTTGTACTACGACCGTATATGCGACTATTTTGAAAACACTTGTGAGGCCGGGGAGACAGAGAGGCACGAGGAGGGCGGGTCGCGGCGGCAGCGGAGAGAGAGACATTTCTAAAATTCCTCTGCGGAGTGAGGAGGATATTTATCGACTGTGTATCAAGTGAGGAGGCTCAAACCGCCTCAACCGAGCCCGCACTGTCACCATCCCTCCCCCCTCCTCCCCCGCCCCGAGAGAACACGCCGTGAGGCACAAACGTACTTACATACATCATGTAATCATTATGGATCTACTTTAAACGGTTTCTTCTGAGTAAACAGCTTGAGATGGATGTGTATCACTTACAGAGAAAACACGGAGCAGTTCATTCTGCAGTTTTCCTTCTCGGACATGGGTCAAGAATGAAACAATTGGTGCCAAAACCAAGGTCGCGGTTCTCCTCAGCACTTGACAACAAAATTAAAAAGCAGCAGCCGTCCGAATGCAGCGAACATTCAGAGAGACCTGCGGCTGAAAAACTTCAAAACTCAATCGTCTACTATCTTGATGATTGATTAATCTTCATACATTATGTTTTATAATTCATGTGACTGTAAACTGTTAAGAATATTGTTAAGTTTTAGACTACGTCACCGTAGAGAGGAAGAAGTGGTGACCCATTTGACCATTTTCTGGCTGTTTTTCGACCAAATGATTGATCAAGTCATTACAAACAATCAACTGATTGGCGAATAACGAAGATAATCGCTAGCTTAAGGCTTGATTTTGGGATCATTTAACAGATTTGGCATCAGATTTTTGCCTAAACAGAACTCAAATGCAACGATAGTGAGTTCCTTTATATGGAATGAGGTTTTTTAGACGGAACATCTTGCCACCACATTTGCATAAATCCATCAGTCGTGTTGATCTGATCGTTAACTTTAAAGACTCACGACAGATCAAGATGATGCCAAAGCCTGCGATGTCTAAACTGGACCATCTAAGGGTTTTTTATATTTCTGCAAACGGGGAAAGCACAGGTGCATTAATAATGGCTGTAATCCACTTATAAGTAGTCTTGTTTTTGTGCATTTTGGTTCATTTGTTTACCATGTTCAGGGGAAAAGTCCATATGAACGGCCTCCTCTTTTTGGTATTCACAACACTGTATATGTAGATTTATTTCCGGAGGTCCAAGTTCACGTGCTGGCTGACATCTTTACAAATGGTGTAGGTAGATGCTGCCTTAAAGGGGAACTACTGTTTTTTACAACCTAGACCCTATTTCTGGCATAAAATACGGTTGTTTACTCACCCATATAACTTTTGTGTCATTTGTAGCCCTTCGGGAGATATTTAGATCAGCGTATATCTATATAGTGGGAGTGAATGGGGCACCGAAACGCAGCCTCTAAATAACACATTATCTGCTCGTTCATTTCACCAATATTTTGTTATGATACGCTAGAGCTATTCCCCATTGAGTCCAGAGTTAGCTCTCTGTAGACTGACCTACCTAGATTACCCGTAATTTGCTACTGCGAGTTTTTTTGCAACATGGCAGAATATTTTTCCCATTCTGAGGTTGTGGACGAACCATAGCAGTTTCGGTGCCCCAGTCACTCCCACTACATGGATATACGGTGATCTAATTATCTCCCGAAGGAATATGAATTACACAAAAGTTATATGGGTGAGTGAATGACCATATTTTATGCCAGAAAAAATATGGTCATTCTGGCATTGTAGTTTTATAGCACATCTGAGGAAGGTGTTGATATTCCCAAGCTAACTAGCTAGCTAACTCCATGTAGGAAATGCTAAGGCATATTTTAAAGACGAGGCCATTGGGAATATCAGCATTTTCATCAGCTGTGTTGTGAAATTATTAAGAAAATGCTTGTGAACCCAGTGAGTCACCACATGTTCATGTTTCACATGTCGCAAGGTGGGAAAATCTGTTGACGTGAAAATATCGGCCGTGAAACACGTTGTACTCGAGTGGATTTTGGCGCGCGGTGCCGTCATTGTAAAAAACAGCTACATGTGGAGACATGTCCCTCAGTGGCGGCAGCTTGGGTCTGAACTCGCAAACGGTATCACCTGTCACAGCTGGAATCAGAGAGCACAATAGACGCACTTCAGTCACACTATAGCAGCTTTGAAATGTTTGATATCACGCATTCCAATGTCGCTTGCGAAATTCGAGCGATAACACCGCCACCGCCATGATACCTGCGATACGAGCTAGGGGATTAACAACAACAAAAAAAACTGCACAAATGCGACACAGATGTTATTGATTCCCTGGAAAACAACTGCACAAACACGCCAGCACGCAAAGACATGAGCAAACAACAGGCATTCTTGAGAATTAAACAAGAATGAACAAATGTAGCCTTGATTAAAATCTTGATTAGGGCCCTTGTGCTTTCTGTTTCTGTCAACCCTCAGTGCCACGTGACCTCTCGCGGTGACCTTTCAGGAGAGGAGAAGGCCCGTTGACCCCCCGCCAATAAAAAAGTCAATAAATCCAAGAGGTCACATGAGGCATAAATAGAGCAGGTGGCGAAACATACATAGTCATTAGTGGGCACTTTCTAAATATTCATTCACACAACGCTGAGCAATTTACACCAAGGTGACAGCGCCGAGTCGGCAAGATACCTCAGATGATGGCAGCTGGAGCTCAGCAAGCCGCATAGCTAAGGATATGAAAAGAGACACTTTTATAAATAAGAACAATGTGCGAACGTTTAAATTAAAATGTAAATAAATAAATAAGGATAATTCAAATCTATTTCTGGTTTTCTCTGGCACAAAAACAATCCTCGCCATCTGTCTGAAACCTGAATGTTACAGACTAGGTTGTCTTTGTTTCCCTTAAAATAAAGCCTTCTTCTGTGTCCACGACTCATTAAGAGCTTATCCAAAGAGATCCAGATGCTCGATTTGATTTGGCTTTGAAGAACGGCTGAAACCGTTAGCTGATCAATGGCCAGAGCATTAATCAGCAACTAATTTCATTCATGTGATCTTTTCTTTCATTTGAGGTAAAAAGCCAAATGATTTCTGATCTGTGAGAGCATTTGATGTTTTTTTTTTTGCTGTTTTTGAAATTCCTTTCTGACCTTTAAAGACAAAACAATCAACCAAGTAATCAAGACAATTATCAGCATATTAAAAGATAATTAAATCTCTCAGGAGCATCTGCAGAGGATGCCACACAAAAAAAAAAAATCATGATAATCCACCTGATAAAGAATAATTAACCACTTTCACGTGTGTAAGATGTGTTTCATGTGCTCAAGAAGTTTTGCACCTGCCTGTTTTTTAGTGAAACTAAAGGAAATTTGTTCATTTTACACCAAAAAACTGCTGTAATATTTGTGACTTGTGTTGTTTTTCTGGGCCCTGCTGTAGAGGGTGTACCCCACCTCCCGCCCCATGTCAGCTGAGACAGTCTCCAGCCCCCCCACAGGACACAACCCTTCACAGGAGAAGCAGGTACAGAAGATGAATGAATGAATGATTTTTTTTCTGATTAATTATGATAGATGGGTGTACAACAACATAACATAGGACTGAATGAGTGCAATGAGCTGGAGCCTGTTATTATCACCGTGCCACAGTCTGATTCAGTAATCCATCACTGCTCCCTGCAGAGCTGTCCCCGGTACAAAAACTGTCCAAAGAAAAAACAATATGTGGCTGGTGGTTGTGCACAGCGTTGCTGAGTAACACTCTGGGCGCAGGTGGCCCGTCTGGCTGTAAATCTTTGAAACCGACTGAGGAGCTGCTGGCGTTTTATTACTGCGGGACTGCAGACTAGTCGAGCCCATTACTCAGCAAAAACGGCGTCAGGCGCACATGGAGCGCTGCAGCACATTACTGATGCGCACATGAGGCAGTAGATTTCGGAGGGAAGGGAGGGGGAGGTGGTGACGACAGGTATGTTTGCAAACACGCAGGTAAACTGACATAAAAAAAAAAAAGACTTAGAGTAAGCAGGATGGCGTGCAGTAAGGTTTAGTGTGACAGGGATGAATGTGTCGGCTGTACCTTGCTGTCGAGGACGCTGCCTCCCTCCTGGAGCAACTTCACCTCCGCACTCAGCTCCCCGGCGGAGGCTGAAGCTGAAGCTGAGGCATCCTCCTGGCTCTTCCCGTCCCCCCGCTGCACTGAGCTCTCTGCTCCCATGGCGAACAATCACAAAGGTTGACTCTTTAATTATTAATAATAAAAATAATAATAATAATGGTGATAATATTTAAGCCTCCGCGCCGAACGTGACCAAGATTGCGCGTCTGCGTTAAAGCAGCGAGTATCCACAGCGTCCAGAGAAGAGAAAAAAAAAAAATAACAGAAAGAAAGTACGAGCTTGACAGTGCAGCTCCGCCCCGGGGTGGCCTGGATCTGGAGTGATGAAGTGTGAGGAGCAGCGAACTCTTTTAGGACACCCCCGCCTCCGACACCTCCCGTCAGTATCACATGGGGCTCCGGTGCGCCGCGGCGGCACGCCTTGCAGCATCAAGACACGGTGCTGATGGAAAGAGAGGGAAAGGGGAGAGAGAGAGAGAGAGAATGGAGGAGAACAGTTAGTGGATGAAATAATAATAAGCTTGTGGCGCTGTTTGTGCATCTGATGCAGGAATTAGATCTGTTCCAAGTCCTTCAAGTTACTTAGACTTAGATAAACTTTATTGATCCACAAGGGAAATTGCTTGGTCACAGTAACTTAGCTGTACATTAAAAACACCCTTGAGAACCACAAGTAAAAGTAAGATTAAATCAAATATAAGTAAAATCTAGTGAAATAACATAAAAATAGTATAAACCAAAAAGTGCAGAATTAGCATATGAAGAAATGTACAAGAAATAGAGATGGAAAAATATATATTATGTACATAGGAATGATAGTGAGGTGCAATAGTGACCATTAACATGAATAACATGGAGTTATCTGTTACAGAAAGGTGAGTTGTTGTACAGCTGTTGTATTGTCTGGTGTAGTGGATGTGATGGATTGTCCAGTGTCCTCCTGTCCCTCACTGAAACAAACGTCTCCAACTCCCTGCCACTAACATTACCAGCCTTTCGGATCAATTCGTCCATCCTACTTATGTCCTTTCACCAGAAACCTTCTGCAAACATGGCAACACAACATGGCACCAAGAAGACACACTCACAGGAATTAAAAAGTGTTGCATCGTCACATGTCCAACTAAAGGCTCCGAGTTTGAAGTAAGAGATTGTCGCCGGGACGTTTTAGGTGAAATCAAATTGTGCAAAATCGAATTACGGCTTCTCTCGTTTCCATGGTATGACACTCGGTTCTAAATGGAGGCTTTGTGCTTTTGTCTGTTTTTGTTATTGGAGGAAATGTTCAAGTGCTTCACGCACAATGAGCAGTGAACTGTGTGATTCTAAGCCACAGATCTGTGAAATGATTTCACAGTTTGAAGTTTATTGTAGGTTCCACAACATTGTTTGTGTAGGTGAGTGGATTAATAGGAAATAGGCTTGACCTCGATTTATACGCCATAGGAAAGTAATAGATTCATGTACAACAATCATCCATAACATTATGACCACCTTCCTATGTCTCCCTTGTGTCTCCAAAACAGTTGTGACTCATCAGAGAATGGACATGAACCTTCTGAGGGTGTCCTGTGGTGTCTCGCAACAGAATCTTGTTAGTGGGGGCCTTTGGGTCCTATGGGTTGAAGTGAGGGGCCTCTGTGGATCATCCCACAGATACTTGATCAGTTTGGGATCTAGTGAATTTGGAGGCCAGGTCAACACCTTGTGCTGTTCTTCATGTCTTTTTGAGTTGTTCCTAAACTATTTTTGTGTGTGTGTCTGTGTCAGGCTGCATCCTGCTGGGGATGGCCGTCACGGCTTCTGGTGAGGTAGGACCCAAAGTGCAGGACACAGAACTAGGGAGCTACGGAGATGGCAGGATAATCCAAACACACAAATCCAAAAGAAACCGGTGAAGACCAGACAAAATACACAGGAACATGTGGAAATGAACAGAGAGAACAACATGGGAACATCACAGACAACATGAGCCAGGGCTGTTTAAACACACATGGGCTAACCAGACCCAGGTGAAATTAATGAGGGTGGAGCACACAAGGAGAAACCAATCCAACAATCAAAGGGAAACGAGACAACACACACCAAAGAAGAACTTTACAAAATAAAGACAGGAAACACAAGGAAAACCAAATATAGTCACTTCTGAAAACACTCAAAAGACCATACCATGGCAATGACTGCTGCCATCAAATGGGGGTGCCTGGTCTGGTCTAGGTGGGTGCTACATGTCTAAGTAACGTCCACATGAATGAATGCCAGGTCCACAAGTTTCCCAGCAGAACACTGAATTGTCACAAGATGGTTACTTCCCCTGTCAGTGGTTTTAATGTTGTGGCTGATTGGCGTACAGAGGTGATTTTTTTTTCCTCTCTCTCTCATCTTTCTCTTCGTTAACACTGTCAGGAAACATCTGCCTTGACATGCAAATCCTCACGGGTCTCGTTTTTCCATTTCATTTTCATGTTCATTTTTGTGTTAATGTCACGAGGCTGTTTCATGTCTCAGAGACATTCGTCTCTCATAACCCACAGCCATTAGACCTCTAAATGCCGTACACACAGCTTGTTAATTTAGCCACATGGATGAGTTCCTCCTGCCTGGCAGCCCTCATCGTCTAATACAGCCAGTAAACTAATATATGTAAAACTAAAAATGTAATTATAATCAATTTAACCGTCCCTGATCTAATTTCTGCCTCTGACAAACATGTTTGTCGTTAATTCGACTCTACAGGAGCGATGCAGCAACTTTCTTCCTAAAGATGCACTTTGTTTTTTTTTTTCTCCTGCAGTTTTGTCATCCATCCGTAGGTTAAGTGGTGTGTGGGTGCAGAGGCGCTCCGGGCTCCCGACGGGGGGAGTCGATGTTCGGGTTTACATGCTAATTGCAGGTTGAGCCACGTGCAATTTTGTGTGGAATTTTAGAACGCGCAAATTACAGCCCGAGCGCCCAAAGCCAAGTTCACACAGGCCTAGACGACGGAGGGTCCCGGCCGCTAAACCAAAAACCCAAACACTCGAAGTGCAACAAAACAAACAAAGGCTTTGTATACACGCTCAGGAAATATGAAAACTAGAGGGTTTCTGTGGCGGAAAAGTGACGGCGAGGAGCGCAGTGACAACATGGAAGTAGAGGTCGTTAAGTTCACTCAAGTCAGACTTAAAGCAGCAACATATTCATGCTATTATAAAACACTGATAGGAAACCAGATTTAACTTCATATTAACCTCATGACTTCGTGCATTGACCTTTTGATTGAGGTGGACTGACTTGATGTGGATTTCCTTTATGTGCTAAATCTGTAAAGATCTGGCTTTCAGTGTGACTTTTCATCAACAGACGGTAGCTCGTTCTGAGAAGCGTTGAGACTTCTGACTCATCTCAAAAGTTAAGTAGTTTTCATTGCAGCGTATTAAAACAACATCCTTTTAAAACGTGAACAGGCCTGGTGATGGACTGATTACCACCACCACCACAACCCTCCAGAGGACAAGCAGTTACTGAAAATGAATGAATGAGTCACAGGCACGGTAGCAATGTGCACGAAGCTGCACTTTTATGCAGATGACGCCATCATTTACGTTTGTGTTGTACAATTTGAACCATTGATAATAAACAATCACAAAATCATTCCATATTTACAGTGGCCCTGAAGGTCAAAACACAACGGTAATTCACAAGGGTAGGGACAACACCTCTTGTTTCTGATTGGACAGTAGCATCATTTCCTGTTTCTACTCCGCTGTGTCTGTGCACAAGTTTTAAACCACGTTAGAAAGAATGGAGGACGAGATGGCATTAATAGAGGAACATTTTGAAAGTGGACATACATATAATGTCATTCTCGATATGCTTTCAACCCATAATGACATTAACATCGGAACCCTGAAAGCACGGCTGAAGGAGTGAGGACTGAGGAGACGGGGCAACTACGTCCTTATTGTGCGTCCACTATGCCTCTTGTCTTCCCGCAAGACATGCAGAAATTTGGCAACGACTCATACTCTTTTACCACAATGTGGACAGTACACGTTATCTGCTTTCAAAGCACGTCACAGTGTCTACACTTACGCGCAGCTGACCATTCACAGAGCGCGGGTTCTGTCCAATCAGAAACAAGAAGTGTTGTCCCTACCCTTTCCGTAATCTGAAATGATGTTGTGTTTTCTAAAATGTTGTTGTATTTTGTGAAATGTCGTTGTGTTTTGACCTTCAGGGCCACCGTACAAATTGCATATAATGACATGTACTTATAAAGGTTTGTACTGCTAAGAATTCATACCTTAAACACGTTGTGAGGCAGCGTTCCTCGACAATCAAATCATCTAAACTTTCTTCACCAACTACCATCACAGCGTTCACGAGCCAGGTAATTTAAGAATAATGTTTTAAAAGGATGTACCAGATAAATGTTTATTAATAAGGACATTGTTTTGTCTGGTAGTTAAGGTAGGATATGGAGGTTGTGAATCAGAAACATTGGTTGCATTTTATAAATATCAAGGACATCCTCAGTGTTTCATATTCATAAAATCAAGACAGTCATTGTTAAGGGATGGACCCTGGAGAACACAGAGCAAGGTAAGTCACTGAGCTGCTTCCAGTTTCTCGACAAGTACATGCCTCTGTCAGGACATTAATGCTTTGATAACTCAACTTTCTGGTTGACTGGGACGAACTACTGTGACGTATTTGCTGTATGTTAAATACTTTATGGGTGATGAAGTGGTTAACACTGATAACTCACAGCAGCAAGAAGGTTCTGGGTTTGAACCCTATGCCTGCGTTAGTTTTCTTCAGGCTCGGACTTCCTCCCAAAGACACGCTTGTTATGGTGCTTGGCGATATTAAATTGGCCGTAGGTGTGCATGGGAGTATGAACGGGACGTCTTTCTGTGTTATACCTGTGACAGACTGGCGACCCGTCCAGGGTGTACCCCTCCTCTTGATAAATGGACTTCAACGCTCTAGAGCAGGGGTGTCAAAGTCATTTTAGTTTGGGGGCCTCATGCGGGCCAGACCAGTAACCTAACAACATAATAACCCACAAGTAATGACAACTTTTGTTTTAGTGCAAGGAAGAACAAGTAAATTAGGAGAATGTTTACATTTAATAAATGATCCTTTGAAGAAAACAAAATTTCTTAAGAAAAATAGGTGCAATTTGGGCACATTGCGGTCTGCTGTTTAGTCCTGAGTCTCAGTGTTGTGTTCTGTCCACTTCTCTTCCTATAACAGTGGACAAATTAGGAACAGAAGTATTTTCATTAAAAAACTGCACTGTCTTCTATGCACTTTGCAAATTCATGCTGCGGGCCAGATTAGACCCTCTGGTGGACCTTATGTTTGACACCTGTGCTCTAGAGGATTAGCAGCACATAATGAATTAATGAATGAATGAATGAATAAACAATATATGCTACGTGCCGTGTTTATGAATTATCTGTGAAAATCCAAAACAAAAAGACTCAAATGAACATTTTAACTTGTGTGCAAGACGCTAACTCAACGCATAAAGTACAATGTTCTGAATGCAAAGCGGATCGTACTCTGGCGTAGTCTGCCAAGTCATTCACAATCCCCCAGTGAAGCAGCAGAGCAGAGGACAGTTAATGTGAAAAAGGATGACAACAATTTCTCATCTTTGTGGAATAAAATTATATCAGACATTTTTGCAAATATGATTTAGAAACAATGCCGGCTGTTGTTTCTAAAATTAAAAACAAAAAAATAACATGTCTGCTAGACAGAATGAACCAAAACAGGGACTTCAGTACAATCGTCCACAGTCTATGCAGATAAATTTGTTACTGAATGACCTTCAGCACTGCCGGTCTCTCTATCAGCGGTAGAGCTGACGTCACCTGGAAGAGGAAAAGGAGGGGGGGGGATGGGTGAAGTCTCATTAAAGTGAAAGCCTTACCGGATATGGTCATGGTCTCCACTCAGTACAATGGTGATGTGAGGGCACATTAAACGCACAATGCATTCTTAGACACATTTAGAGCAGCAGCACATGAAACAGACACTTTTTCACACTTGTCTGTCTCGTTTTCCAGTTCTTGGCGGAGATGACCGTCCATTTCCATTTGAAAGCAGCTCTGGTCACAAGCGGCAAATTAAGATCTGCATCCCAAAATAAGATGGGAGGCATTTTAAAATAAATAGATTTGGTCTTCAAAGCTCGTGGTTATGACACAAGGACGTGGTGTATACAAGCTTATTGAAAATTTCCACTCATCATAATGGGAATACCTAAAGAGGGGGCTGTCGACGTTGGGTTTATTTGTGGGCGTGGTAAACAGGACACTCTTTGAAGGCAGAATATGAATTTACTGGAACATTATGGTAAAACTGTCTATAATACTGGATATATTCTGTTTCAGTAACAATTTCCATCTGCATAGCAACATGTAAAATAACTAAGAAGTGTATACAAACTAAAAGTGACGCTGAATAATGCATCATACTCAAGTTAAAATTAGTTTTAAACTAATTCTGGGTCATTCGACCGTCTGCAACCAGACTAACTTCCCCGCTTACAAATTCTAGGAGGACATTTGATCAGTAACCTCTCTGTTGGGAGATGATTATGCTCAGACAAAAATCTGCCGGGCCAATCAAGTGTTTATGGGGAGAAGTAGTAGAGTACCAGCGATGTAGTCATCCATGCCGTCTGGGCATTTTCAACGAAATGCCTCTGACTATCCTCCCACCGTCCAAAGACATGCTGGTTAGGTTCATTGGTGATTCTAGATTGGCCGTAGGTGTGAATGTGAGTGTGAATGGTTGTCTGTCTCTCTGTGTTAGCTCTGCGATAGACTGGAGACCTGTCCAGGATGTACCCCGCCTCTCGCCTGGTGACAGCTGGGATAGGCTCCAGACCCCCTGCGACCCTACACAGGACAAGCGGTTACAGAAAATGAATGAATGAATGAATTCAGTTTGGTAAATGGTGCTGTGTGAGTAGTAAACTGTAGGTATTAATGGAGGACTCAGTGGATGTTGTATTTTCATTCGTTCATTCATTCATCTTCTGTAAACGCTTGTCCTGGCTGGGCTGGAGCCTATCCCAGATGTTTTATTTTAGTGGTGCAAAGTGATCAAATGCCCAGGTACAATTTTCCAGGAACTAGTCAGTTACCCTCCCACTGACATTCAGAGGGACCTGTCCTTGGTACTGAAATTAGCCAGTATATTAAATAAGAGCGCTAAAAGACGGGAGCTTAAACAACTCAAGAGGTCAAGTGAGAAACGTAACATAAACAACCCTAACCTGACAAATCCGGGGCTTTCCAGCACATTGCAAAGCACTGACGAAACTCCCCTCCCCATCAACGCCGCGTCTTCAAATCTGTCATCATCTCAAAACAAGAGGGTTGAGCGTTTCACACACACACTCTTAATATGCCGTTGGAGCGCTACTGTATAAATGACAGCATTCCTGCAGCTTTGACTGTAGTTAAAGCGCCAGATCCTGCCTGGTGAACGCAGAGAATAACAGACTTGGCGGGCGAGGAATGCCAGCTATGACACATGTGCACACATGTACGCCGGCTCCGTGTTGCAAACCCAAACCCCTCATAATGACAGATGCTGCACCCTGGGACGCTGCCGGGGGGCCCCGACTGTCTTCTCGCAGGCACGCTTCCAACGCGGAGACGTAACACTGTGGGAGCAAAGCTGGTGGAAAACAAGAAAGAGCGTATGACAGCTTTTAAGGTTTGATGTGTGAAAGAAGTGACAAAAAGAAAGGTTTCCTCTTTCGTTTTGACACCTCTCCTGACAATAAGGAGGTTGCACATGTGTCCAAACAAGTCGCATGCTGGGTGTGAAGACGCAAACGCACAGTTGCGGAGTTAATAAAAGTTTTATTTGAAAGGCACGTTTGGTCTCTGAGGAGAAAAACGTTTAACGTACAAGTTTTGTAACAGAGAACAAAATGTTTCCAGAACAGATCTTTTGATTCTAATGTTCAGTTTGTATTTATAATAAAACTTAAACTGCGCTATAAGTGAAATTAGCTGCCAAACTGGCCAGCTTTGTTGAACATAAGTATATTTAACATGGAAAATGAATGAAATGAGTGGGTAAAAAACATAAAAAACAGGCAGCATGAATGTCTGTCGTCCAGTGAAATATAAAAAATAGCTTAAAATGGATGAAATTAATGTTTGACTCGTGATTTTCAGTGAATGTATCGAACCTTTGAAACACTGGAAGCTAAATGAGCACCATGATGACTTTTTTTGTGCGTAAAACAGCAGCTTAGTTAATAAATATGAAGTCTGTTCCCACTTAGGTTAAAAAGCCCAAGACATAAAAAAACAAAACTGCAGCACCGTTATTAAGACGTAGGAGCAGATTATTTTCTACTATGAAAACACAAAGTACAACTCAAGCAGACTTAAACTAACTCTTCCATACACTGAAAACACTGTACAGAGAGGTCAAAGGGACACACACACACAGCATGTGTGATATATATGTATAGGATATCGCTGTCGGAAGTTGTCTTTGGCATATGACACGCATGTGCAAATACAGCATATAGCTAATGCTCCAGTAATCTGTTGCGACTGTGACTTGAGGGAGTGTTTGGAGTTTTTGCTGGGAAGAGTATGAAATCATTTCCTGTCAAAAAGGCGCAGGGGGGGGTGGTGGATGAGTCGGACGGTGCACGCACGGAGCCGAGGAACCATGAGAACAGAGCAGGAAGCCTGGGAGAAAAATAAATAAATAAATAAAAGCAACGTGTTTTTAAGTGTGTGCACGAGTAAGAGTAGAGTGGCTCTGAATGAATGAACTCCGGGGAGACGATCGAGGCTCATAACTTAAATAAAATATTCACAATGATACAACACCAGCTCCTTCAGATAACTTAAATGTTGTATTGATGTGAATGAGAGCATACCCCGTGAGAATGCGTTCCGACGTGAGCGTGCTCAGAAGAGCCCGGTGATCTCCTCCGTGACTGGGTCCAGATCGATGTCGTAGAAGCAGGGTCGGGTGGGCAGGCCTGGCATTGTGCTCATCTGAGGGCAAACAAAAACAACAAAAAACAAAACAAACAGAGGTTTATTAAGATGTTATTAATCGTATAAATGTTATAAGGCAGTTGATTTACATTCATCATACACACGGTGAACTGTGGGCTCAAAATACAGGAAATGAGAGCAAACTAAATAATCCACTTAGGATCAAGATTGCCTTTTTGGCTATAATTCCTTAATCCTGAAATTAAATTAAACCTTGCAAGAAATCACTGTTTATTTACCCGGTTATTTTGCTTGTTGTTTTCTTGTCAAGAGAACGGTAAAACCTTTCTATACGAACGGGATCTAACGAAGGAACAAGCGCGAGCAGCTGGTTCACATCTCCTATTGGTTTTGCTTCTCATAAAACCGTCAGTGGCCACAGCTTTTTTTTTTTTTTTAAAAAGAATTACAATCTATATAATAACCAAAACCTCCCATTAAGGTCGTTCGCCACAACACAGCTGCTCTACACCCAAAGATTCAGCATCAAAACCCGTGTAAATTAGACGGAGGGGAGGCTCAATGACTATAATCTAGGCTTATTTGACTGGACGTTAGAAAAATGGCAGCCTTGTTCTCGCTGTCGTCAAAATACAGATAACAAAAGGCCCAGATATGAGACAGAGATAATAGGCGGCATGCTAAGTTATAGAACGGATCGGGCTTTAGAGGAAGTTATGATAAAGAAGTCGTGATAAGATGAAGAGTACGTCAAAAGATAAAAATGCTGTTCCGTCCTGAAGACTTAAATGTTGTTTATAAGATGAGAACAAGCGATGGAGTACGTCTGCAGGTCCGTCCCCGGTTCTTTCACATGCTCATCCAACACACCTAAGGTTCTCTGGCGACCGTGCTGATTGGGTTTCTGGGCTGGCCTCCAGTTTTAATTTATAAGTTTTTAACGTTTATTAACAGCGCTTACGTAAGGCCGAATCAATGCGCCGTGTGTGTCTGTGAACGTCAGAGCCGTTCTAAGCTAACAGTCGACCGCTATGAAGGAGGAATTGAGATGGATTCAATTAGAAGAAGAGTCGGACTGATAAATGAAATTTGTGACATAACAAGGAGAAATCATGTGAATGGGGGCTCACGAGATGTTGACATCTTGTGCTGAGAGGAACAAACCAAACTAATCTAAACCCAGGGTCAGCACGTAACCCGTACGGCTCTACTGGTGTTTGTTATGAGGGAAGCTGCAGCTGATCAAAGGCAACCGAGTGCCTCATAAAAACACTTTTCCTCCTCTCGAGAAGCTCAACCAGATCGTCCCGTCCGCGCTTGAGAAGTAAATTGTCTCGCTCATTAGACGGGCAGCGACATTCTTCGCATGCCTCCCGTGTTCTGACCCAGGGGCACTTTTATGGGCCCATTAGTGGAAGCGAGACAGGAGGAAGTGACCGGCGAGTTTCCTGTCTGAGGAAATGCGCCTCGGACTGCAAGTAAACCAAAGGGACGAACCAGGGAGGACGTGCTTGCACGATCCGACGGAGCTGACGGTAATTGCTCACTGCTGCCGGTCGGCCGTGATTGCCGCCGTGACGTGAGAGTGTACTTACGGAGTGCATCAATAAGGATTAGACCGCAGATGACTCACAGTGTGAGCAGATTTAGAGGAACTCCATATGAATGTATTACATTACCTTTAAATGGAGCGCATTAGGACTTACATCAGTGTCCCAGCACATGACGCCATAGAACAGAACTGAACTACACAAGCATGTGACACAACCATGTTTAATGTTTTGATTGATAAATAACTGAATAATACTAATATTAGTGAATATGTCACATCACGTTTGAGTGAGAGCTGAATGACAGAGATCTTTTCCTTCATGTACTCCATCTAATTATTTCAAAAGCTTCCCTGTGCAAGGCCTGAAGCTGCTCATTCTCTAATATAACATTTACTACAGACTTTTTCCATTTGTTTTAGTGCCAAGAAGAAGTAAATTAGGAGAATGTCTGCATTTAATAAACTATCCTTTAAAAAAAAATGAAATTTCTTAAGAAAAATAAGTGCCATTTGGGCAAATTGCTGTCTGCTGTGTAGTCCTGGGTCTCAGTGTTGTGTCTTGTCCACTTCTCTTTCTAAAACAGTGGACAAATTAGGAATAGCAGTTATTTTCATTGACAAATTGCAGTCTTCCATGTAATTTTCGTACTTTGCAAATTCATACTGCGGGCCAGACTAGACCCTCTGGCGGGCCGCTTTTGGCCTGCGGGCCGTATGTTTGACACCTGTGGTTTAGATTTACAGTCTTTGTACTTGGTATTTTCACATTATGCTACTTTCTGCTTGTGCTCAGCTATACCTTAAAGGCAAATATACTTTCAACTTCACTTAAAAGCCTTAAGGCTCTTTTAGAGTACTGCGGGACCTAGATGCTGTAGCCTATGCACGTAGCCTACGCCGGTGCGAGCCATTTATACTTGTCAGTCTGGCTCGCCCTGTGTCTTTTCTGCCAGTCGGGTTAATTTTTGTTTCAACATCCTGCTTCTCTTTCAATAACACAAACGTTTGCATCTCCGAACTTCCTCAGTTAACCTTTCCTCCATGTGTTCCATCTGTACTGACCCAAAACAATCAATTGAAAAATTGCGGAGATGGAGAAGCAGCCGGAAATACCAAAGCGGAAACACGCTACTACCAAGCGGACCAATCACAGCTCTTGCGGTCTGTGTCGCCGCGGCACGTAGTTACATTTCTGGAGAGGTGCACGTCAGCTACGGCGCTAGGGTCTGGGCTGTCGCTGCAGCTTCTGTGTCAATTTAATGCAGAAGTCTAAAGCGTCTATTAGTTGCAAATCGTTTTGCAGATATAGACTATTAACATACAATAAAAGTCAAAGTGACGTACACACGAATTGACCAATAATTATGATCCAATAACATAATCCAACGCATAGGATTTTTCACTCTCCATATATTATTTGATGTAACTTCAGTATATGTATTTAATATTGTAGTATTGCTAATCTTACTTACAGAGAGGACCTAAATACTTCCACCACTCTCCGGTGCACATACAGTGAGATTATGCCTTTAAAATGATAAATATTTAACCATATATTGTTCAATGTCTTAAATGATTTCACCAGTTAAGTCTAGACTG